>NC_080721.1:10121049-10143549 GCF_019097595.1 Hemibagrus wyckioides | reverse complement strand
TCACTCACTCACTCACTCACACACTCACACACTCACTCACACACTCACACACTCACTCACTCACTCACTCACTCTCTGTAAAGTGTCCACTTTATGTCCTGACTGTAAAAAGCCTTTTGAGAGTGTGTACACAGTTCTGGTTTGACCTTGACTCTGTTCCTGTTTCCCAGTTCTGTTGCCTGGCTCCTTTTTATTCGCTTTGCTGATCACCTGACCTGAGTTTGAATCACTTGCTTCTTCTTCAAATCAATTTCCATTCATTTTTTAATAATGGACGTTGTTGCAAAGCAGCTTTACAGGAGTATAAAAATTCTGAAATGATAAATGTTCAAATTTAAGTGTATATTTATCCCTCATGAGCAAGCCTGAGGCATTGATGGTGATAAAAAAAAAACTCCATGAGATGATATGAGGAACAAACCTTGAGTATCATAAAGCAAAGGATGCTCATCTGGGTGAGACCGGAGAGTGTGATTATAAACCGTTTTATTTCTATAACTGCTCGATATATAGTCAAGTGCAGTTCTGTAACCAGGAGCTTTTGATCAACTTATGAGTATGAGCATCAGTTCAGCATCATTTATGAATTCTTTATATTTATCATTGTTGTTGTTCTTTCAGCTGCTCCCTGTTTGGGGTCGCCACAGCGAATCATTTGGTCCACATGTTTCGATTTGGCACAGGTTTTACACCGGATGCCCTTCCTGATGTAACCCTCCCATTTAATCCAGGCTTGGGACCGGGACTGAGAGTTAACTCTTCAGTGGCTGGGATAGCTCATTGCCCAGGAATCAAACCTGGGCTGCGACAATGAGTATGAATTCATTATAGTGTTAATATAAATTCCCTTATGTCAAAGCCATCAAAATAATCTGCCCTTGCTGTTATATTCATAAAGATAATCAGTTCTGGTGAAGTAACAGTGGCTGTGCTTGAAACTATGAATAACCTATGGATCATTGTAAGTAGCTACTTGGAAGAGTTCCCTGCCAGACCACCAGAGGGAGTGCTGCCAGGTATCTCCTCATAGCCTGCATTGTAGGTCCCATTTGTGTTGTGCTACGCCCTCCCTATTGTCCTGCTTTCCTGCCATGTCACCTGTTTCCCATTTACCTTGATGTTCTGTCCTATATACACGTGTTATGTTCATGTGGTATGGTCTGATGCATTGTGTTCCCATGTTATGGTTATGTTCTGGTTACTTACTTTGTGTAAGCATTGTCTCCGTTTTAGTTTTGCTAACAAACAGTGCTTTTATTTTATCCTCCATGTGGGTCTCTGCATTCGAAGATCTGGGTTCGACCCCCACTTCAGGTTGGTGTCTCCTGACCAATCATAATAAACGATATAAACATGATAGATGGAAAACTAAGCACTGAGAGCTAGCAAAGATGACTCGTATAAAGCGACTGACGATTAGCAAACCAGCTTCCTAATTAGCATCGGTTGCGGCTCTTGTCAGGTGATTGACTGATTTCAGATGTAACGTGCTGGAACACCATCTACAGTTCGGACAGAGAATGACAGACTGGATACAAGTGAAAAGAAATACTTTTTTTGGACATACAGCAGATGTTCCGTCCCCTCACCAGGTGTCTCATTCTCTGCAGATTTGGGTGTGTGTGTGTGTGAGAGAGTGTGTATGGGGAGTAGGGAGGGGTTGGGGGGGGGGGGTCCATCAAATAAAGTGTCCATCTGAGTGTAAATATAAAAAAGCATCTGAGGAAAACAGGCACAGTGGGAGGCAGCAGGTGGGAGAGTCAGGTTAGCCTGATGTCAAACACTCAGCAGCAGGTGGTCACACTTCCTCAAGAAGTACTTGAGAAAGACTCACACACACACACACACACACACACATTTTCACTTGCTGTTTGTTGCCATATCTCTCATGCAGGCCATCTGTTCTTTTCCCGAGCTTCTTGAAGAGACACAGACATCGTGTCATTAAGAAGCCAATATGGTGCCCGCGTCAGCTGCTGTGGCTCAAAATTTCAATTTGAAATGAGATAGCGGCTGAGCTAAACAACTTGATTTAAAGCAGCTTTTGACAAGCTGGCGTTTTCCTGTCGTGAAACCGAGAGAGAGAGAGAGAGAGAGAGAGAGAGAGAGAGAGAGAGAGGGAAAAAAATATCGAACTGAATCTCATTGTTAATTTTATAAGCTGTCAGAGTTGTTGAAAATGCACATTTATTCAGGATGTTTCTTTATTTATTTCCATCCATCAGGAAGAACTCACTGGGAAGCATACACTTGGACTGAACCCTGAGTGTTAAAGAGCTGGGTAGTGCTGGTGACTTAATATCTCATTATTTCTACCTACTAAATCGTTATTTCGAGACAGAATGTCGTTCTTGTTCTTGCGTGACATCAGGACTTTAACTCGATGTCTGCCTCGCTGTTCAAGATACATCGTATACATAAGATTTTGAGTATTCTGTTACTTTGGCTTGATAACTCTGAGATACTGTATTTTTATTTCAAGAGGACTTCTCCTCTAATCAACAATATTAAGTTGAAGTAAACAATCTACCCATGGGGGTCACAGTCCAGTGACTTTTGTGCCGGTCCCAAACCCAGATAAATAGAGAGGGTTGCGTCAGGAAGGGCATCCAGCGTAAAACATTGCCAAATTAACCATGCGAATCGTCAGTACTCTGAATTTCATACCGGATCGGTCGAGGCCCGGGTTAACAACAACCGCCATCGGCGCCATTGACCTACAGGGTGCTGGTGGAAATTGGGCTACTGTTGGTCAAAGAAGTACAGGAGGAAGGAGAGTGCGTAGACAGAGAGAAGAGGAAAGGTAAGAGTGTAGGACTGAGAATAGGAACTCTGAATGTTGGTATTATGACAGGGAAAGGTAGAGAGCTGGCTGATATGATGGAGAGAAGGAAGGAGGATATACTGTGTGTACAGGAGACCAGGTGGAAGGGTAGCAAGGCTCGTAGTATAGGAGCAGGATTCATGCTGTTTTATTATGGTGTGGATAGTAAGAGAAATGGGGTAAGTGTAGTCCTGAAGGAGGAGTGTGTGAGGAATGTTCTGGAGGTGATGGGAGTCTCAGATAGGGTGATGAGTCTGAAGTTAGAGGTTGAAGGGGTGATGTTGAATGTTGTTAGTGGTTATGCCCCACAGGTAGGTTGTGAGTTAGAGGAGAAAGAGAGATTCTGGAGTGAATTAGATGAGGTGATAGAGAGTATTCCCATGGGTGAGAGTGGTGACAGGAGTAGATTTTAATGGACATGTTGGTGAGGGGAACACAGGTGATGAGGAGGTGATGGGCAAGTTCGGACTTAAGGAAAGGAACCTTGAAGGACAGATTGTAGTGGACTTTGCTAGGAGGATGGACATGGCTGTGGTTAACACTTATTTTCAGAAGAGGGAGGAGCATAGAGTGACTTACAAGAGTGGAGGTAGGAGCACACAGGTAGACTACATCATATGTATAAGATGCAATCTGAAAGAGATTAGTGACTGTAAAGTGGTATTGGGAGAGAGTGTAGCCAGACAGCATAGGATGGTGGTGTGTAGGATGTTTGATGGTCTGTAAGAAGAAGAGGTCAAAGATAGAGATAGAGAAGAAAACTAAGTGGTGGAAGCTGAAAAAGGAGGAATGTTTTGAGGAATTTACACAGAAGTTGGCAGGCTCTGGGTGGTCAGGTAGTGCTGCCAGATGACTGGGAAACTACAGCAGAAGTGATCAGGGAGACAGGAAGAAAGGTGCTGGGTGTGTCATCTGGAAGGAGGAAAGAAGATAAGGAGACTTGGTGGTGGAATGAGGAAGTTCAGGATAGTATTCAGAGGAAGAGGTTAGCCAAGAAGAAGTGGGACAGGGACAGGACTGAAGAGAATAGACAGGAATACAAGGAGTTACAGCACAGAGTGAAGAGGGAGGGGTCTAAGGCCAAGCAGAAGGCGTATGATGAGTTGTACACTAGGTTAGACACTAGAGAAGGAGAGAAGGACTTGTACAGGTTAGCTAGGCAGAGGGATCGAGATGGGAAGGATGTGCAGCAAGTTAGAGTTATATAAGGATAGAGATGGAAAGGTGCTCACAAGTGAGGAGAGTGTACAGAGGAGATGGAAGGAGTACTTTGAAGAGCGGATGAATGAGGAAAATGAGAGGGAACAAAGAGTAGAAGGGGTGAACTCTGTGGAACAGAAAGTAGATAAGATTAGAAAGGATGAATTCAGGAAGGCTTTGAAGAGGATGAAAAGTGGAAAGGCAGTTGGTCCTGATGACATCCCGGTGGAGGTCTGGAAGTGTCTAGGAGAGGCAGCAGTGGGACGTGCAGAGTTGCAGCAACTATAGGGGGATAAAGTTGATGAGCCATACAATGAAGCTATGGGAAAGAGTGGTGGAAGCTAGGTTAAGGAAGGTAGTGGAAATTTGTGAGCAGCAGTATGGCTTCATGCCCAGAAAGAGCACAACAGATGCAATTTTTGCTCTGAGAATGTTGAAGGAGAAGTATAGGGATGGTCAGAGAGAGTTGCACTGTGTGTTTGTAGACTTGGAGAAAGCGTATGACAGGGTGCCAAGAGAAGAGCTGTGGCACTGTATGAGGAAGTCAGGAGTAGCAGAGAAGTATGTCAGAGCGGTGCAGGACATGTATGACAGGAGCAGGACAGTGGGAAGGTGTGCTGTAGGTCAGACAGAGGAGTTCAGAGTGGAGGTGAGACTGCATTAGGGATCGGCTCTGAGCCCCTTCCTGTTTGCTATGGTGATGGACCAGTTGTCAGAGGAGGTCAGACAGGAGTATCCTGGGACAATGATGTTTGCAGATGACATTGTGATCTGTAGTATGAGCAGGGAGCAGGTGGAGGAAAACCTGGAGAGGTGGAGGTTTGCGCTGGAGAGAAGAGGAATGAGAGTCAGTCGTGGTAAGACTGAGTACATGTGTTTGAATGAAAGGGAGGGAAGTGGAACAAGTAAGATTACACGGTGAAGAGGTGAAGAAGGTACAGGAGTTTAAGTACTTGGGGTCAACAGTCCAGAGTAATGGAGAGTGTGGGAAAGAGGTAAAGAAGCGAGTGCAGGCAGGTTGGAATGGGTGGAGAAAGGTGTCGGGAGTTCTGTGTGATAGAAAAATTTCAGCAAGAATCAAGGGGAAGGTGTACAGGACAGTGGTGAGACCCGGCCATGCTGTATGGTTTAGAGACAGTGTCACTGAGGAAGAGACAGGAGTCAGAGCTGGAAGTAGCAGAAGATATTGAGGTTCTCTTTGGGAGTGACACGATTGGACAGGATTAGGAACGAGTACATCAGAGGGACGGCTCATGTTGGACGTTTGGGGGACAAAGTTAGGGAGGCCAGATTAAGATGGTTTGGACATGTTCAGAGGAGGGAGAGTGAGTATATTGGTAGGAGAATGTTGGACATGGAGCTGCCAGGCAGGAGGCAAAGAGGAAGGCTAAAGAGGAGGTATATGGATGTAATAAATGAGGATATGAAGCTAGTGGGTGCAAGTGTTGAGGATGCAGAAGATAGGGATAGGTGGAGAGAGATGATTCACTGTGGCCACCCACAGGGAAAAGATGAAAGAAGAAGAAGAAGAAGAAGAAGAAGAAGAAGAAGAAGAAGAAGAAGAAGAAGAAGAAGAAGAAGAAGAAGTTGAAGTAAACACGCATCTTGAACTAACGAGAAAGACAAAAGATCTTGAAAATTAGATCATTTGAGATACTTGCACATTATTATTATAATACTATGAGATAATACCACTGATCTGATTTCTTGACATAACGAGATGATATGATAAGAACTGGAAAGAATGAGTTGAAATTATGAGATAATAATGAGATAATATTTAAAATAGTAAACAGATATTAAATTGAAATAATTTTTAGCATAATATCTTGAAAAAATGGGATGGTCAAAGCAATGTATTTTAAAGTGCAGTTGTCAAAATAGTGACATACCACTGGTGAATCCACAGACAGACAGACAGAGAGAGATATTAAGACAGATAGGCAGGCAGGTGAGAGACAGACAAATGATACAGGCACACAGACAGACATGCAGACAGATGAGACAGACAGAAAATTAATACAGACAGACAGACAAATGATACAGACCGACACACGGACATATGATACAGACAGACAGATGATACAGGCACACAGACATGCAGACAGATGAGACAGAGAGACAAATGATACAGACAAACAGATAAGAGAAACAGACAGATGATACAAACAGACAGACAGACAGATGAGACAAACAAATAGGTGATACAGACAGACAGGCAGATGAGACAAACAGACAGATAAGACAGACAGACAAACAGACAGGTGAGACAGACAAACAGACAGATGATACAGACAGATGAGACAAACAGTGATAGACAGACAGATAAGACATGCAGAGAGATGAGACAGACAGACAAATGATATAGACACAGAGATGAGACAGTCAGGCAGATGATACAGACAGGCAGATGAGACAGACAGACAGACGTAACTGCCTGTACCTTCCTCTTCATTCTGCATTGATCTTGATCTTATTGGACTTCCTCTTATCGGTGCTCTTATTATTTCAAGATATTTACATTTATCTCCAATTATTTTGAGACATCCCCTCATTTTTAAGCCATTGTCTGATTTATTTACAATATCTCATTTTCCAAGTCATGCAAATATGGAATTAATCTCAATTCAAAGACATTATTATTATTATTATTATTATTATTATTATTATTATTATTATTATTATTATTATTATTACTTCATAATATACCATTTTGTTTGAGCTGCCAAATTATTAAATGAATTTTAGCTCATATTTTTATCTCATTATTTCAATATACAATGCCAATATTTAAAAATGTATTATCAACTATTTTCTCATTGTTTCAAGTATCTCATTATTATGACACTGTATTACACAGAGTATTGAGATATTATGCCATTACATCTCTAATTATTTTTATTTAATATTCCCAGATATCACGTAGTAAATATAAAACATATCTCAGGCTTATTACGTTTCTTTCGTCGAGATCATATAACACTGATGTCCAGCAGGGGGCGCAGTGTATTATTTTATGTCGAGTCTGATTACCAAACATAATCACAAAGTGTATCAAAGTCTAATCTGAAGTGTTATATAACAGAGAGAGCGCATACAAGTCAGGCCTTTAAGCCTTTTAAAGCTTCTTAACAGTCCACTGCTGCTTCATTGAATCACTCTGCCTAGATAAAATTTCTAGCAATCTTTATTTAAGTATTACACAAAAAATACTTTTTAACGATTGCAGCAATTAGGCCACATTTTAAGATCCTAAAAAGATACTAAACATTATATATGTTATACACTGACCAGGCATAACATTATGAATGCCTGCCTAATATTGTGTTGGTCCCATTAGCATTAACTTCTGTAGCAGTTTGAGCAACAGTAGCTTGTCTGTTGGATCGGATCACACGGGCCAGCCTTCGCTCCCCACGTGCATCAATGAGCCTTGGCTGTCCATGGCCCTGTCACTGGTTCACCACTGTTCCTTCCTTGGACCACTTTTGATGGATACTGACCACTGCAGACCGGGAACACCCCACAAGACCTGCAGTTTTGGAGATGCTCTGATCCAGTCGTCTAGCCATCACAATTTGGTCCTTCATCAAACTCGCTCAAATCCTTACGCTTGTCCATTTTTCCTGCTTCTAACACATCAACTTTGAGGACAAAATGTTCACTTGCTGCCTCTAATATATCCCACCCACTAACAGGTGCCATGATGAGGAGATCATCAGTCTTATTCACTTCACCTGGCACTGGTCATAATGCTATGGCTGATTGGTGTATGATGTGATACTTTATTCATCGCCTTGATTTCAACTCACATCAGTAGGTGCATTTAAAATTCTCCTCCTTATAAACTTCATCTTAAGATAAGGTTAAGATGAAAGAAATATTCAGACAGAATTGTCAAATGTGCTGTTTAGAATAAAACACAGAAGTAAAAAATAGAATAAAACATAGAATGTTAATAAGTAAAGTCAGTAAATTTGGCTGTGTGACATATTTTCTGGATGTAATATATTGTGTGTGTGTGTGTGTGTGTGTGTGAGCAAAACAGTGATTAAAAAGTGCTTATAAATGTGCACACTGCTCAGAGAACACTGCAGACCCAGACTCAGGGCTTTTATTTGTTGGTGCTCGGGGCCGATGGCAAATTTGGCAGATAATAATATCACAGCTCTTCATCATGATCTAATTCCTGGTCTGGATGATGGGTGTGAATTTTGTATTTATTGCTGATGTGTGCTGTAGGCCTTCCTGTAATAGCCTGTACACGATAATAAATCACTTCTGTCCAACTTTTGTTGAAGTAAACACTAAACACTGTCTCAGTGCACTGGCGTGTGAGTGCCATCTAGTGGCTGAAGTTAGATATGTCTACATTCACGAAATCTGCACTGAAACTGGAATCATATTTACTGGAATCTTAATCTGAAGTGAAGTTAGAGCATTTTAAAAATAACACAGTTGGAAAAATAATCCAAAAACTACAACTTTCTAATGGAAAGCGTGTTTTCATTGTGATTATCTCATCTCCTGAGGTAAAAGTCAGTCTCAAGCCTCATGGTCGTCTCTTGACATAACCACACTGGTGTTAAAGAAATAATCGCTGACTCTTTCACTCACTTCTATTCTTTTTGAGTACACTATTTATTATTAATATCCTTTTAACTTTAAACTCACGGATGGTGTAAGCACTCTTCTCTTTTTTTTTAACGATGATGTGATAGCATATGGCGGACATTTTGTCATCTGATTACCACCTGGTCGCATCCTGAAGAAGTTACACTTTTAGACACTATATGACCAAAAGTTTGTGGACTCCTGACCATCACACCTAGATGTGGTTCTTCTGCGATCTCTTTGCGTGGTACAGCATTACAATTTCTTTTAGTCTTTAGTATGTGCAGTGTTTATCATGTTTGTCTCCATGGTTTAGGGGTTGATTCCCGCCTCCACCCTTGGGGTGTGGTGTTTGCAAGTCCTCCCTGGGCTTGAGGAGGTTTCCTCTGGATTCTCTGGTTTCCTCCACCAGTCCAAAGACATGAGATATAAGCTGATTTTGGCATTTCTAAATTGTCCGTAATGTGTATGAGTGTGCCGTGGGTTAATACCCCGTCCAGTGTGTCCCCCGCCTTGTGCCCTGAGTCCCCTGGGTTAGACCCTGTGACCGTGTGTAAGATAAGCACTACCCCACATAGCAGGCGGGTCTGGGCCAGATCTGGCATTAAGTGAGTTCTGGCATGGCAAGTGGTATGTCAACCAGATGTGGACTAGGTCTGGCAGTGATGGCACTGTTTATTTGATGGCATCCCAGATGTGGCCCGGTTATGGTTTGGTTCATGTGGTGTGGCCCAGTGCTGGCCCACCTCTGGCAAACCAGACATGGGCCACCAAAGGGCTGTCATTCTTTGTGGTATGTGGCCCGAGTGTAGGTGTAAGTGTGTGGGCCAGATCTGGGCCAGACCTGTTTTGCTATCTGGGACAGGAAATGGATGGATGCAACTGCAATGGAGCCGATTTTCATTTTCATCAAACTATAAACTCTCAATGTTGCTTTATAATGAAGACCAGCTTGTTCTGATGTTGAAGTTTTTGCTGCATTAGAGTCTCACTGAAAGCACAGTTTGTGTCCAAGAGTCCATTTTCTGTTAATAAAAAAGAGAAACAGGCAAAGCCAGCGGACTCGGCATGAGAGGTCGGCGTAGTGCAGCCAATTTGTTGTGTGTTATTCGTTATTCTGAGCCTTCATTAAAAGTGAATGAGTGGATTGAGTTACCATCAATAAGACATGAGCAAACACACTCCTGTTTCTTTTTTATTAAAAACTCCGCAGGCTGGAAACATAAGAGCGCTGCTTAGGAGAAACTCACTGCACCAACATACACGGCTTTTATATAAAGCAGTGTAAAAGAAGAAGTCATACTCTCACCATCGACCCAATCCACCATGCATTCTTAAAAGCAATGGTTCTGTATCGTTTGTTCATATAACAGTGTATGAGACTCCAGAATGGTTCTTTATACTGCACACTTTACATATATACACTAAAACCACACACACTCACACACATATGCACTTTATTCATAAACACTCCTACTGTATTCACATGCTATAATTTGTTATCTATTTTATCTGTGTATTTTTTCCTCTGTTTTGCATTTTATTTTATTTTACTTGACTTTTAAATGAAATTTTTTATTCTGTTTTTATTTTTACCTCATGGACCGTCATAAAAATCATTTCACTGCATGTTGTACTATTATATATAAAATACAATTTAAATAATAAAATTTTGTTTTGATTATATTGAAATTTTGAAGGGTTCACTAGAAAAAACCCAATAAACCAAGTGATAAGTTAGATGGTATAATAATAATAATAATAATAATAATAATTATTATTATTATTATTATTATTATTGTAAGTTGTGTGGCTTGATAATTGTATTTTAAATTAAATATAACAAATAGTTAATAATTTCTCAATACTTTGTTCATCCCTGCTTTTAAACATCATGATTATTTTTTAATACAGATATAGATATAAATAAAATATCATATTTAAACATGTAAAAAAAATAAAAAATGTAGTATATTATAAATTAATTAAAATAATAAATTGTAGTTATTTTTAAGTTAATGAATGTATTTATTTATTTATTTATTTATTTTTAATGAATGACGTACTGGGGACGTTTTTCATTTTAATTAATTTAAGATGAATTATTGATTAATATAATAAGATTTTTTTTTGAATGTGGGTGTTTCTAAATGTTGAAAAGTTTAGTATTTAGATTTTTGGATAGATATTTTTGGTGCAAATATTGTTGTTGTGGGTTGCCATATCTTTATTTTATACCTGTTGAAAACGATTACTACATTTAAAACAGCATCACTAAGCATTGCCATAAAATATATAATAAAAGCGATACTTATGTTCCCTTTATAGTTTATAAGATGGTCATGAAGTTAATTTTTCACGACGTCGCTTCATTAGACCGCATTAGTTTCGATTTCCAAGCAGCATCATAACAAATGATTAATATCTGGTTTACAGAAGGAGTTACTCAATCTGTGTGCTCATTTTCATGCATGGCAAGTTTTACAACCCCTGTGATGCCAAACGCTCATCTGATTACCCAGGCTGTGTTGTTATAACCTGAATCGTTCCAGTCATAAAACACATAAAGCCTCAGATTGAATATTAACATGATGTAGTACAGTTATAAAATAACTGTAAACCGCAGAAACAAGATATTAGATATTAGATATGTGTATATAAATGTTTATTGCACAGACACAGATCAGCCATAACATTAAAACCACCTGCATGATATCATATACTCTCAAAAGCGCTCAGATCTCGAGGCATGGACTCCACAAGAGCTCTGAAGGTAGAAAAAGATCCATTTAGTCCTGTAAGTTGTGAGATAGAGTCTTCATGGATCTGAATGTTTTTCCAGCACATCCCTCAGATGCTCCATCAGATTGAGATCTAGAGAATTAGGAGGCCTTTGTCATGTTCCTCAAACTATTTCATTATCCAAAATAATATTTCAAATGTAACTTCACATAATTACCCAGGTAGCAACATAGGTCTGGCCCAGATCTGGCCCACAAAATGCACTTGGAATGACGGCCCTTTGGTGGCCCATATCTGGTTTGTCAGAGGTGGGCCACGCATGGGCCAGCACTGGGCCACACTGTTGGCCCAGAACAGGGACAGCACTGGTCCATACTGCTGGCCCAGATCTGGCCCACACAATGCACTTACATACATAAACCATACCATAACCGGGCCACATCTGGCATGGACAGACCTGGGCCACATAAACCAAACCATAACCAGGCCACATCTGGCATGGACAGACCTGGGCCACATAAACCAAACCATAACCAGGCCACATCTGGCGTGGACAAACCTGGGCCACATCTGGTATGGACAGACCTGGGCCACATAAACCAAACCATAACCAGGCCATATCTGGCATGGACAGACCTGGGCCACATCTGATATGGACAGACCTGGGCCACATAAACCAAACCATAACCGGGCCACATCTGGTATGGACAGACCTGGGCCACATCTGGTATGGACAGACCTGGGCCACATAAACCAAACCATAACCAGGCCATATCTGGCATGGACAGACCTGGGCCACATCTGATATGGACAGACCTGGGCCACATAAACCAAACCATAACCGGGCCACATCTGGCATGGACAGACCTGGGCCACATAAACCAAACCATAACCGGGCCACATCTGGCATGGACAGACCTGGGCCACATAAACCAAACCATAACCGGGCCACATCTGTCATGCTAGCATATAAACAGTGCCATCACTGCCAGACCTGGTCCACATCTGGTTGACATAACACTTGCCATGTCAGCACTCAGCCAGCAGTGCCAGCTTAATGCCAGATCTAGCCCAGACCCGTCTGTAGCTTGGACTTTATTTTGGTTTTCCAGAAGTGTGTCTGAATTTGTTTAGTACATCATATGAGTGTGTTTATTGTTGCATTGATATTGTGTGAGTGAACACACACCTGCACTGTCGCTAGATTCCTGCATCCACAGGAAAGTTTTGTGCTTTGTGTACTTCTTATCTTCTGAAGGAGGGTAGATACGGCAATGGGCTTTGATATCTTTTTTTTTTTTAATCTCACAATAGAGTCCTAATCTTTGATCAGGGTTTACAGTATTATCACTGTGTTATATGCAATAAAACATGGTTAAAGGTGACCCGCATTGTGTTTTCATCTGCATGATTTATACCTGAATCCGATCATGATTTATATATGTATGATAAGAATTCTGTTGGAAATTCATGGCATGTTAGATAACCGGTTATTGCCATATCCTCTGCTGTTAAAATGCAATGCTTGCACAACATAATTGCTAACTGTGGCATGGAGCTGGCATGAGCCTCTGTTGGTGTTTACTCTTTCTGTCACTCCTGAACTCCCAGTGAGGGCACTTAACCAGTGGAGTCTTGCCATAGCTTCAACCATTCATTACCATCACACAGACTTCTCCACATTCTTCACATGAAATAGAACAACTACAAAAACCAGGCAGGAATAATACGCTCTCTAACCCGCTGACATAATAATGATTTATTCTATTAGAAATACCAAACTGGATATAAAGGTGCAGTCTCATTTTTATAAATATTAACTCTATACAAGAAATCAAATATAAAATATCTGATAATTGTATATTTAATAACAAATTAGATATAAAATATGTTATTAACTGTATATTAATAGATAGATAGATAGATAGATAGATAGATAGATAGATAGATAGATAGATAGATAGATAGATAGATAGATAGATAGATAGATAGATAGACAGATACTTTATTCATCCCAATGGGAAATTTACAGCTTCCAGCAGTATCCACAAGCACAGGAATGAAGATAATAAATAAAATAAGATAGGAATATAACAAAAAAAGACAACTAAATACCCGAATTTACGGGTACAAAAATATAATAAAAATATACAGTCTGTAACAAATAACAAAATATAACACAAATATAATAAAATATAACAAAAAATATCACAAATAACCAATAATAAAATACATATAACAAAAATACTAAATACAGAGGGTTAAATATAACTTTTATATTAAGTAACTAAGTGCAGAGATATATATATACATTACTCACAAAAAGTTAAGGATATTTGGCTTTTGGGTGAAATTTATGGAAAATGTAAAAAGTTCACGCTACAGTGATATTATATCATGAAAGTAGGGCATTTATGTAGAAAAATGCAATGGTGATTTGCTCATCTCAAACAATTTATTGAAACAAAAGCCAACAACAGTGGTGGGTATACCACAACAAAAAATGTCAGTGTCTCAATAATTTGTCATGTGCCCTTGACCATCAATTACAGTTTGACAACGACGTCTCATGCTGTTCACGAGTCGACTTATAGTCTGCTGTCTGCTTGAAGGGCGGCCCTCAGGTCATTGAGGTTCTGGGGTGCAGGGTTACGAGCCTCTACACGGCGACTCAGCTGATCCCATAGGTTTTCTATGGGATTCAGGTCTGGAGAAAGTGCAGGCCACTCCATTTGAGGTACCCCAGCCTCCAGCAGCCGTTCCCTAATGATGCGACCTCGATGAGCTGGAGCATTGTCGTCCATGAAGATGAAATTAGGCCTGTGTTGTTCAGGCAGGGGCACAATGACTGGATTAATGATTCAGGTAGTATTGGCTTGTCACTGTACCATTCACAAGATGTAGGGCAGTTCTGTATTGAGTAGACACACCTGCCCAGACTGTAACACCACCACAACAGTGGCTGATGCATAGCGCTCTCCTTGACGTCTCCAACATCGTTGGCGCCCATCATTTCTGCTCAACGTGAATCGACATTCATCAGGGAACAGCACTGAGGCCCACTGGTCCCTCGTCCAGCGTAAATGCTCCCTGTGCCTGGTGGTGTGGTCAGGTACCCTTGCAGGTCATCTAGCACGCAGACCACGCTGATGTAAACGGTTTCGAATGGTCTGACGTGACACTTGGGTGCCTCTCACCTCCCTTAAATGTGCCTGGAGTAGAGTGGCATTCATCATCCGGTTCCGCAGGGCACAATGAAGCAGTCATCAACGTGGCCAAAGGACGTCCACTTCTATGCCTTTCTGTGACTCTTCCAGTCTCTCTGTATCTCTGTCGCAACCTGCTGATGACACTCTGTGACACTCTAAGCTCAGTGGCCACTTCCCTCTGAGAACATCCTGTTTGAAGCCTCGCAATGGCGAGGTACTGTTGATCAATTGTTAGGTGTGGTCTTGGTCTCATGATGTCAAAATGTGAACAGCATGATGAAGAGGACTGCTTAAATACCAATTCTAATTGAACCAGAAAATTTATTGGTCGATTAAATTCACCTGTAAAGGTTATAGGTTATATATTAGGTGCATCCTGAAATTTCACCCGAAAGCTGAATATCCTTAACTTTTTGTGAGTAGTATATATATATATATATATATATATATATATATATATATATATATATATATATATATATATATATATATACATACACTATATTGCCAAAAGTATTCGCTCACCTGCCTTGACTCGCATATGAACTTAAGTGACATCCCATTCCTAATCCATAGGGTTCAATATGACGTCGGTCCACCCTTTGCAGCTATAACAGCTTCAACTCTTCTGGGAAGGCTGTCCACAAGGTTTAGGAGTGTGTTTATGGGAATTTTTGACCATTCTTCCAGAAGCGCATTTGTGAGGTCACACACTGATGTTGGACGAGAAGGCCTGGCTCTCAGTCTCCGCTCTAATTCATCCCAAAGGTGTTCTATCGGGTTGAGGTCAGGACTCTGTGCAGGCCAGTCAAGTTCCTCCACACCAGACTCTGTCATCCATGTCTTTATGGACCTTGCTTTGGTCACTGGTGCACAGTCATGTTGGAAGAGGAAGGGGCCAGCTCCAAACTGTTCCCACAAAGTTGGGAGCATGGAATTGTCCAAAATGTCTTGGTATGCTGAAGCATTCAGAGTTCCTTTCACTGGAACTAAGGGGCCAAGCCCAGCTCCTGAAAAACAACCCCACACCATAATCCCCCCTCCACCAAACTTTACACTTGGCACAATGCAGTCAGACAAGTACCGTTCTCCTGGCAACCGCCAAACCCAGACTCGTCCATCAGATTGCCAGATGGAGAAGCACGATTCGTCACTCCAGAGAACGCGTCTCCACTGCTCTAGAGTCCAGTGGCGGCGTGCTTTACACCACTGCATCCGACGCTTTGCATTGCACTTGGTGATGTATGGCTTGGATGCAGCTGCTCGGCCATGGAAACCCATTCCATGAAGCTCTCTGCGCACTGTTCTTGAGCTAATCTGAAGGCCACATGAAGTTTGGAGGTCTGTAGCGATTGACTCTGCAGAAAGTTGGCGACCTCTTCGCACTATGCGCCTCAGCATCCGCTGACCCCGCTCCGTCAGTTTACGTGGCCTACCACTTCGTGGCTGAGTTGCTGTCGTTCCCAAACACTTCCACGTTCTTATAATACAGCTGACAGTTGACTGTGGAATATTTAGGAGCGAGGAAATTTCACGACTGGATTTGTTGCACAGGTGGCATCCTATCACAGTTCCACGCTGGAATTCACTGAGCTCCTGAGAGCGACCCATTCTTTCACAAATGTTTGTAAAAACAGTCTGCATGCCTAGGTGCTTGATTTTATACACCTGTGGCCATGGAAGTGATTGGAACACCTGATTCTGATTATTTGGATGGGTGAGCGAATACTTTTGGCAATATATTGTATATATATAAAATTAGATATAAATTATCTGTGTGATTAACTGGATATTAATAAGAAATTAGATATAAATTACCTGGTATATTAATATAAAAATAGATATTATGTATCTGTTTAATTAACTGTATATAAATAACCTTCATTTATATAAATATAAATCATTCAATTTGATACCAAAAACACTGAAACAAAAGCCGAAGCTTAGACATTAACACTAAATCTCTACACAGAACACTGCCTAAGACATACTCCCGGTGTAGCTGAAAGCCAAGGTTCAGATCTTTTGACAATGTGTTATGTAACAGGTCAAACATAAATCCTGCTCACGGTCAGCTGAACAGCTCAGGACTAATCGTATTTATTACTATTATATAATCGGCGGAGAACGATCTGGTCTTTGTCATCCAGTTATGAGTTCCTGAAAATGGAGCTGGAGAAAGGAAGTAGAAAGGAAATGTATTGTTATGACTAGTGTTGCAAAATTCTGGGGAAAATTTCCTGTAAATTTCTAAAAAATTTCCATGGGAAATCTCGGGAAACCATGGGAACTCATTAACAGGAATTCATGGGAATTTATAAGAATTTACAGGAATTAATGGGAATTAATGGGAATTTATAAGAATTTACAGGAATTAATGGGAATTAATGGGAATTAATAGGAATTAATGGGAATTTATTTAAATAATTTAAATAATTTAAAAAATTTGGGGAAATGTGTATAAACTGTATATAAACTGTATATACAAACATAAATATAAATATTTTGTTTGGTCATAAGCTGACATGCAAGCAAACTAATGCAGAAATGAGATTTTTGACTGTGATTAAATTGTAAGTAGAACTAATTAATAAGAATTAATTCTTTCATTGAACAACACAAAAGCATAACTGTTGAATGTAAAAAACACATATTTCCTTCCGTTTGCTGTAAAACGAAAGCACTCTCCACCCTTTCCCTTCCCAAAAACAGTCCCATTCAAAACTGTAATCTTCGGGTTCGAATGCAGAACTGTGGCTTCGATATTCTTTGTGACGGTCAGAGCCTGGACAATAGCAAGGAATTTCCCCCTTAAGTGTCTGAGGGGGAATGTGTGTGTGTGTGTGTGTGAGGGGTGGGAGCGGGGATACAATAGCTTACACACAGCACAAGAAAGTTTTAAATATAAATGTATGTAATATTTATGTAATTTACATGACTACTCACCAAGATGGAGATTTTTTGCTATGATTTTGTGTGCAGGATTCTGGAGGAATGGACAGTGCATGTGGAGCTGTGGCCTCAGTCGCCCAGTGTGCATGTGACTGAGGAATATACAGGGGAATTGTGTTACATTTGGTTGTTTTAACCAAGATTATGCTGCAAAATATTTTTTTCCAACTACATTTAAGTTCCCTGTTATTGGCAAATTTTGCAAATTCCCAGTTTATTCCCATTCTCCTTCTTTTTCTTCTTCTTCTTTCGGCTTTTCCCTTCAGGGGTGGCCACAGTGAATCATCTCTCTCCACCTATCCCTATCTTCTGCATCCTCAACACTTACACCCACTAGCTTCATATCCTCATTTATTCCATCCATATACCTCCTCTTTGGCCTTCCTCTTTGCCTCCTGCCTCTCAGCTCAATGTCCAACATTCTCCTACCGATATACTCATCAAAGTTTATTCCCATTAGTTCCCATGGAAAGTTTCCAGCCTTTGAAAATTTCTGGAATTTCACAACCCTAGTTATAACCAGCTTCAATTTAAAGCTTTTATTAGGATTTTTTTGTTGTTGTTTGTTGTTTAATTTGTATTTTTTTTATTTATTTATTTCTTTTTTGTATAAGATCAGGTCACAGTAATAATGCGCTAAAGCTGGTTAGAGATGACAATTTTTTAGTTTTTACAAAAAAAGAATAAGGAATTAGTGAAGGAAAAACAAGAAATTGGAATATTTACATAAAGGTAATTTAAATAATATTCAGTTTAACCAGTAAGTAAGCAAAATATACAGATTTGGGTTTTAGCCACATATTTGCACGTGTAACAGCTGAGAATAGACTATGACTAGATTCTTCATTCATAGCCTTTCTCTTACTCTATTTTCTCATCTCTCCATAATTACACTGAATATGAAAAAAAGTCACTGCTGAATATATTTCAGCAAAATAAAAGTCCCTTAGAATCTTCCCAGTCAAAATAAAAGTCCATTCATAAATACAAAATCTTCTTAACAAAACAAAGAATCTCTTACACTCAACTCTTACACATGTATTATTACTGAAATGAAAGTAATTCTATTCATTTTCTCTCTTTTTTTGCATAAGAAACACAGATTTTTATGTTTTTTTGTCATACTTCCTGAAGCACTGAATCTTTTTCTTCAGGACATCTTCTCGTCCCGATCGGTTAGATGTTAGATCCTGTTTACACCATGTGAATAAATATCCTAAAAAAGAACAGAAAAGCTCACAGGTCTCTGTCTCTGTTAGTCTCTTATCCACTTCGTGTAAGTGTAAGGTGTGTAAGGTGACCCCAGAGTGCTGCAGCTGCGTCCCGCTGGAGGACACGACCAGGTTTAGTTCAGTTGACTGAGCTGAACATGTACTGACATGACTGAATGTGTGGAAATGAAACGTGTGTGTGTGTGTGTGTGTGTGAGGACAGGTGTAAGGACAGGGGAGACAAGTGTGAGCAAACAGAGGCAGGTAGGAACAGATACGTTCAGTGATCAGACACGAGCAGACCTGCTCTGAGGACCTGAGGGCAAGTAGTGGATCAGGGACTAGCAGGTTACAACACCTTCAGACAAGCCCTGGTCCTCTAACACACACACACACACACACACAAACACACACACACACTAGGTAGAATCAACCTCTTAGGAACCCAGGGCAAGTTTGGTCTAAATAAAGTGACACTTCCTACAAATCCTGTATTCATTATGCACTATTATGTAATTATGCCCTGTCTTAATTCTCAGTACAATGCCTGTGGAATTGTTTTTAGCTAATCAGGGCTATATGCATAACATTTTATGAATTCATAATGCATTATAAGACTTGTTCATAAGACACTAAAGGTGTGCATTAAACACAGACTATAGGATCTGCGGAACACAGACTACAGAATATGTTATAATGCCTTATTACCTTAATGCCTTTAATATTCATAGGAACAGATATGATGTTATATTTTATATGTTATATTATATACCATGTAGGACCTGGACTGATAACTACATGAGTGAATGTTTTCAAAGTCCTGTGCCAACTATATTAAGGTACTTTGTATGCTATATAACTACTTAAAGGATTTCTACTCATGACCTATGTCACCCAGCATAAAGTGTATAATTAACTTGGTGTGTTTTTTTATATATATTTATCCCAACCATTAAAAAGTAATGTGTGTTACATCACTACTTGCTACTTATAATTACTCAAAACTACTATGAGCATTTATACAGACTTATGCCAAGCATTATAATGTATTTTGTTTATATGATATACATAACTAATTATAAGTATTTATGCAGACTTATTCCAAGCATTATAATGTATTATTTATTGTATATAACTACTTCTGAGCATTTATATACACTTATATGAGTCATTATAAGGTATTATGTATGGTATATAACTAATTATGAACATTTATATACATTTATAAGGAATTATACAGTATTATGTATGGCATATAACTACTTATAAGCATTTATATAAACTTATATGAGGTAATGTAAGTTATTATGTATGGTATATAACTACTTTTGAGCATTGATATACACTTATACTGTACACGGTATTATAAGTTATAATGTATGGTACATAACTACTTATGAGCTTTTATACAGACTTATGCCAGGCACTATATATACTACTCACAAAAAGTTAAGGATATTCAGCTTTTGTGTGAAATTTCAGGATGCACCTAAAATGCACTATAACCTTTACAGGTGAACTTAATTTGACCTTCTCTACACTTTTGAATGTCCAACTGTTCAGTGTTTCAGTACTTTTTGCACAACTTGCTGTTCTCTAACAAGGTGCTTAACGGCAAAATTCACAACTGGTGTTAGATCCATGAATCGAAATTTAAACAGTCCTCTTCATCATGCTGTTCACATTTTGACATCATGAGCCCAAGACCACACCGAACCATTGATCAACAGTACCTCGCCATTGCGAGGCTTCAAACAGGATGTTCTCAGAGGGAAGTGGCCACTGAGCTTAGAGTGTCCCAGAGTGTCATCAGCAGGTTGCGACAGAGATACAGAGAGACTGGAAGAGTCACAGAAAGGCATAGAAGTGGACGTCCTTTGGCCACATCCCACGTTGATGACCGCTTCATTGTGAACAGTGCCCTGTGGAACCAGATGATGATTGGGATGAAAGGGATGGTGACTCTGACATACCCATGATGTCTTCTCAACATGAGAATGTTTCACACTGAAAAATGATATGGATAAGACACCTATTTTATATCATTTATATTAAAGCTGAATAAAAGACTCCTGGTGTTTTAGCGGCAGGATCCTGCGCTCTCATTGTCATGGCCCGGGTTCAATTCCTAGGCAGGGCGCTAATCTACCCACTGAAGAGTTAGCTCTCAGTGCCGGTCCCAAGCCCGGGTTAAAATGGGTGGGATGTGTCAGGAAGGGAATCCGGCGTAAAAAAAAAACCTGTGCCAAATCCGAACATGAGGACCAAATGATCCATTGTGGCGACCCCAAACAGGGAGCAGATGAAAGAACAACAACATATTAAAGCTGAATGGAAAATAAATGTAAAATTAGAACATAATAACATCCCAAACTTTCCACAAAAGAAAAATAGGTGGAGTGTTTCGACTCGAGGATTCAGGCTGATGTCATCATGTGTGATAAGATACATGGATATAGACACTGAGCTTTGAAACTGATGCTTCGTGGGGTTGATGAGATGTTCCATGTGAGCACCTTGTCATTTGTACTCAGCGCTGACTACAATAAAGCTCATCTCTGCCATCATCCAGTCTGAAGTATTTGGCTTTTTCTTAGTTAGTTTGAGTGTGCTCATCGAACTGAGTTGGTCAGATCAGTGGTCATTTGGAGCCTGTGGTCAGTTGGAGTCTCACTTTAAACTGAATTATTATTATTATTATTATTATTAATATTATTATTATTAATAATAATAATAATAATAATAATTCATTCATTTTTATTTATTTATTTGTTTGTTTATTATTATTATTTATTTATTTATTTATTTATTTATTTATTTATTTATTTATTTATTTTTACCACAAACCCCAAGCCAGAGTTTTACGGCCAAATGTTAACATTTTGTTTATAATTACAGTGTGCCGTATTTACAAAGCTGAAAAATCTCAAACTCCTTTTTTTCTTTTCTCAGAAGTGAATTATCCTGATGAAGGCCTGGTGCGCTGTGCTCAGAGTTCCCACTGTGGATCATCATCATCATCATTATGTCACTCAGCCGAGCCATTTACTGATCAGCTTGACAAAACACTCAGAGAGACAGAGAGAGAGACAGAGAGAGCATTAGATATCAACTCAAATCATTTCCAACCTTGAGAAAAGAAAAAATTCTCCATTTCCGTACCCAGCTGATCCATAGTGTGTTCCGCAGTGCATTCTGGGAGCTGCTCATCACAAGCTCCTTCCTTCCTCAGTCTCACCCTGTGGGTCCGAGACACCAGCAGGCTTTTCTCCTGAGGTTTCTCCAGACTTCACTCCCAGCTTCCTGTTACAGGAGAGTCCCAGTGACTGCAGTCCCGGTGATAGGGATGTTTTTTGTTTTGTTTTGTTTTTCTATTTTTGGGATCATCATGTGCTTTGGTTTCTCCTTTTTTTTTTCTTTTTATCAGAGCATGGAAGCTAACAAGCTTTATAAAAACGATCTCAGGGACAAAATTACACTTTCACTGCTTTGAATTTTTTGCTCTGAACATTTAATTAATGGTATAATTAGTAGTTCTCTCTCTTTTTTCGCTATGCACTTTAACTTACATTTTATTTAAAATATTTATTTATTTATTTATTTGTTTGTTTGTTTCTCAATTATATTTTTGGATGTCATATATATATATATATATATATATATATATATATATATATATATATATATATATATATATATATAAGACATCCAATATATTTCCATTTTAAATGAAAATTACAAATTAATG
>NC_080721.1:10101049-10116049 GCF_019097595.1 Hemibagrus wyckioides | reverse complement strand
TCTGAGACAGCAAAGAGGACAAGAGGAGGATTAACAAGACTAAAAAAGACTCATATCTCATATCTCATATCTGCTGCACGAACAGAGGAAAGAAAAATAGACTGAACGGATCATAAAACATAGCTGTGGCCCGCTCTGATGGCTTGCTGCAGTAAACACAGCTCATGTGGAGACTTTATGGTCTGGTAATTGTTTTTAATAGCAGGTTGTTATATATCTGGGGCAGTGCTGTAGGCCAGAGAGGAGACAGTGATAAGATGAAGCAGATTGCCCTACTTAGGGATGAGTAAATGGCTGAATTAAGGACAGGAGGGCAGATATGGATCACTGAGATAATGAGGAAGAGGTGAGACTGCGAGGAGTTTCTTTTTCACTTGTAAAACCTGTCTGACATAAACGTTCACCTTCACTGCTGTTGTTTTTCCTCGAATGTGCATTTGTCAAAAATAAAATGGAATAAGAAAACTGGACAAGGCATTCCTGTAAGATTCCTAAATCCAAGAATGTATTTCACTGTATTATTAAAATAAAAATTAAAATAAATAAAAAATATTTCAAACACTGCAGTAGCCTTACAAATAAAATAAAATAAAATAAAATAAAATAAAATAAAATAAAATAAATAAATAAATAAATAAATAAATAAATAAATAAATAAATAAATAAATAAATAAATAAATAAATAAAGTAAAGTAAAGTAAAGTAAAGTAAAGTAAAGTAAAGTAAGGTACAGTAAAGTAAAATAAAATAAAATAAAATAAAATAAGATGAAGTAAAATAATATAAATAAAATAAAATGAAGTAAAGTAAAATAAAATAAACAGTTCGATAGCCTTACAAATCTCTTAGGTGTTTTAAAAATTCAGTAATAAATTTAAAAAAATGTTCAGCTTTTGCCCTTTTCCCCAGAGGAAAAAGGCAAATCAGCCCCAGTAAGTCACATGATCATGATCACTCTCACCCATTTCATCTCACCTCTATTAAAGATCTGGTTTCTGTGTGTTTCTTTGTCAAGCTTTTGTTGTTGTGGTGAAGTTATTGTCACTGTATGTACCACAGTCTTGTTCTCAGTCTGCTGGTTAGTGCCTGCTGTCTTCTGTTTACATTGATGGTTCTTGTGCTCACAGATTTAGTTGTTTATACAGTAATGTCTGCGGAGACAAGAGTTAAGGCTAGTTTATACTTGCTGTTAACTAGACGCATGTATAGACAAGATGGCTGGCGTGTGGGGTTTGGTGGTTTAGTGGTTTCACCTGTGCACTTCTTCAAAAATGACGGGCTTGTTTACGTTTTCATTGTAACTGCAGTTCACATCACAGACAGCAGAGGGCTCAGATATACACAGTGCTTCTTTAAAAACAGCCCTGTGTGTGTGTGTGTGTGTGTGTGTGTGTGTGTGTGTGTGTGTGTGTGTGTGAAAGAGAGAGAGAGAGAGAGAGAGAGAGAGAGAGAGAGAGCATGAGTGGAACAGAAACACAGACACAATGAGCATGAGAGAAAGACAGACAGACAGTAAGCATGAGAGAGACAGACAGACAGATAGACAGACAGACAGACAGTGAGCATAAGAGAGAGACAGACAGACACACAGTGAGAGAGAGACAGACAGACAGACAGACAGTGAGCATGAAAGAGACAGAGAGAGACAGACAGACAGACAGTGAGCATGAAAGAGACAGAGAGAGAGAGACAGACAGTGAGAGAGAGAGAGAGAGAGAGAGAGACAGTGAGAGAGAGAGAGAGAGAGAGAGAGAGAGACAGACAGACAGTGAGCATGAAAGAGACAGAGAGAGAGAGACAGACAGTGAGAGAGAGAGAGAGAGAGAGAGAGAGACAGTGAGAGAGAGAGAGAGAGAGAGAGACAGACAGACAGACAGTGAGCATGTGAGAAAGAGAGAGAGAGAGACAATGAGAGAGAGAGAGTGAGAGAGAGAGAGAGAGACAGACAGACAGACAGTGAGCATGTGAGAAAGAGAGAGAGAGAGACAATGAGAGAGAGAGAGAGAGAGAGAGAGAGACAGACAGACAGACAGACAGACAGACAGTGAGCATGTGAGAAAGAGAGAGAGAGAGAGAGAGAGAGAAAGACAGACAGACAGACAATGAGAGAGAGAGAGAGAGAGAGAGAGAGAGAGAGACAGATACTTGTGCTAAGTGGAGTCTGTTTCAGCACAGATCTATTTCAGGAGCAGAAGCACTGTGTGTCTGATGAGACGGAGCTCGTTTGCAGAGATGTAACGAGGCGAGCGCTTGCTGACAGCCTGCTCCTTTTCATTTCCTGTTGCTCTGCCCTGCTTCCTGCGTCCTCCTCTGTCATCATCATCATCATCATCATCATCACCTCTCTGTATTTACAGATCAAACCCATCCTCACCGGCTTTCACTTCCATCACACAGAATTTACCATAAGTTCAGATTAATAAGAATATCGGCTCTGATTATAAGCTCTTGATGAACATGACCTAAGATTTTATTCCTATGTCATGATCGTGGTGTTTATGGTGTATCCTGGCTTTTGTGGGGGGAAAAGATGGAGATGATCCTGCCTTTAATGAATGCCTTTGCTTTTTAAATCCAGTTTTTTGTTGTTGGTGGTGTTCATCAAATTGGATATTAATATAGAATGTCTTAACTCTTAACTCTGTTTTAACATTATTGTTTAATGTAAAATTATTATTTAATGTAACATTATTTAACTTTATCATCATTTATTATTATTGTTATTATTATTATTATTATTATTATTATTATTATTATTATTATTATTATAAGGATCTTTTTTTTCTAGAATTATATGCACATAAAATCCACAAAATCTAGAAAAAAATAATAAATTGTCTTAAAAATTTCATAACATTTTATTTTAGGATGATTCTTTTATAATGATAATCATTATAATGTAGAGAAATTAATGGTGTTTTTGATATTCAATTATTTAGAAATTAATATCTTATTATTATTAATGTTAATTAATATATATATATATATAATTGTTATTATTATTATTATTATTATTATTATTAATAATAATAATAATAATAATAATAATAAATGATACAAATATTTTACTGATAATGCAGTTGCATATGGGATCAAATAAAAATATTTATAATTATTTATATAATATAATATAATACATATTATATATATATATATATATATATATATATATATATATATATATATATATATATATATATATATATATATATATATATATAATCATATGTAATTATATTTATAATATAAATATATATTTATTATTATTGAAAATGATTTTTATTATTTGATGCCAAACATTATGTAGGAAAAATATCCATAAATCTGAAAATTACCAATTCTAAGCAATTTTAAGCAAGTCTATTGAGCTTAACCTTATTTTTTCTTCCTATCTTGCAGATTTTTACAAATAAAATGGCCAAATAAATAAATCTTACTGTATTTCTGACACCAAGCAAATTCAACAAGAGACACAACTCAGGCTCTTCCCTGCTGAAGCACTCCCTCCGTTGTCTGAGTCGTGGATGTTTTCTCGCTTTGAGGAAGTCATCAGAATTCCACTGAGCCTCTTACGGATGTGTGGCTTAATTTATGAGAGCGCCAGAATCCGGAGACACTTACTGTGCTACTGATCTGGGTTTGTTTGGGTTTTGTGTTTCTTTCAGAATGAGTTTCATGATCATGTTCCTGTCTCACACACAGCACTCACACACCTGCCTCAGCACCGTGACTCGACACGAGGAGGACTGTAAAGACGTTTCTGTGCAAATCTCCACTTTTCTTCTGGCTCTAGCTTCTAGCTTTTCTCCGTGCATATTCTGCTTTTGTTTCCTTCCAGGTTTTATGTTGTTTTTTTGCTCCAGATGCTGCAGCTGTTCAGTAATGTTAATGTTTTTCGTGACCACAGAATGGTTTCCTGAACCTCTAACATTTATTTATTATGTATTATTACATACAAAATAATAATTCTTATTTTAAATTATTATTATTTTATATAATAATAAATAATACTAATAAATGGTATTTATTATTTAATTTATTATTAATTAAATATATATTTTTAAATTCTACACCTAGAGAATCATGTTTATCTTTAGAAATCTATATTTTATTTTTCTGATTTTGTGCTTTTATATCAAAGATTAAAGTTTTGGGTTTTTTTAATGCTTTCACAAAATCAATCATATTTCTTGTCTTTTTGTCCATCTATGATAATGTCGCTGGTCATCAGTGGTCTAACCTCATTAGCTAACATGAAGTAACTATGGTTACTATAGTACTATGGTTGCTATGGTTACTATAGGGATATTAGCTCACTTTAACCACTTACACGCTATGTACAGTTCCACAGCTGCTCTCTTTACACGACTTCACTGTGTGAACCGTTTGAGCGTTAAATAATAATGTTACACAAGTAGATTACGGGTGGAAATCATGTCCTAGGGAAACCGGCAAGGCATTACGCTTCAACTCGTCTCTTTGCTCGGTTCTCTTCAGTGTTTCTACAAACCTGCATCTTCCTGATTCAGAAAAGTCATCGCTCATCTGTTCACGCATTAGTTCTGTTTCTTTTCTACTGGAATGAAATTGTCTGCTGGTTAAATCCGGAGAAACAAAACTCATAACCTGGACATAAAACATGGTTATTCCCATCATGTGGGTAGGATGGGGGGAAGGGGGTTTGAGGGTGTGGGATTGGGGGGAGGTGAGTGAGTGAGTGAGTGAGCAGCAAAAGGGAGGAAGATAAAGATAAACATTAAGGTGTTGCATGGTGAGAGGTGAGTGAGTGAGGGAGGGAAGGGGAGAAGGAGGGAGGGAGTTAGTGAGTGAGCGGGCGAGTGAGTGAGTGAGTGAGAGAGTGAGTGATTAAGAAAGTGAGTGAGTGAGTGAGTGAGTGAGGAAAGGAGGGAGGGAGGGAGTGAGGGAAGGAGGGAGGGAGGGAGTGAGAGAAGGAGGGAGGGAGGGAGTGAGAGAAGGAGGGAGGGAGGGAGTAAGAGAGAGAGAGAGAGTAGGTGAGTGAGGGAGGGAGGGAAAGAGGGTGTGTGGCTGTATTTAGTGCCCATATATATTTGTCCTCCATTACATTCCTCTAAACCCTGGAGACTTGTACAGGCTGTGCTGCGATGAGATGTTTTGTATCTTACATGTAGTTTCTAAAGCTTGAACTCACACACACACACACACACACACACACCTGTGTAATCTCTGTGTGCATGTGTCCTACAATCAGAGCGTGAGTGCAGACTCCTCCTGACATCACAGACTCACAATCAGCCTTTACCACCCCGCTGTGGCTGATGTGATGGAAACAGGAAGTCACGCAGGGATAGAGGACTGCCACTGGTGTGTGTCAAATCAACTCTTTTTGCGTGTGTCTGAAATTAGAAATGTAAGTCGAACAATATCAAAATGCAGAAGCATATTGAAGCCACACGAGAAAGAAACTTCTCATCAGCCGTCTCATTAAGATGAGACATGCGTATCTTTTTAATCAGGAAAAAAGCTTTTCATTGGGGTTTAAGCCAAGCTTTAAATTTAGAGTCTGTGTTATTCGGTTATACTGCGTGTGGGTTAGATTGTAAAAACTGGACCTGTAATGTAAGTTAAGTATTGTTATAAAGAGGGGACTGGGAGCATATTGAACATCTGGATTATTTTTTTCTCATTCAAAACATTTTTTAATTTTGGAAAAATTCTCAGCAAAAAAATAAAATATAAATATAAGAAAACAGAGGCACAGTGGCTTAAGTGTGCCTTGTATCTCTAGGGTTTGGTGGTTCTGGGGATTTGTAGTGTGTAAATGAGTGTGTGATTGTGACCCTGTGGTCAGTTGGCACTCTGTCCAGTGTGTCCCCTTACCTTGTGCCCAGAGTCTCCTGGTGTAGACTTCAGGCTCACTTAGATGCTAATGAAAAGGATAAAAAGTTTTACCACTAATGAGCATTAATTAATTATTAAATTATTAATTATTTGTTATTATATATTATATATATATAATATAAATAATTTAAAAATGTATTATTATTAATGATAATAATAATACATTTTTAAATTATTTATATTATTTACTATTTTTATTCATTAATTTAAAAAGTAATTATTTAATGTTACTAATTAATTCTTTTAATCATTTAATAATATTAATATTTGATTAGTTATTCCATATACATTCTTCCCTTTCCTACCTGTATAGTAAATTCTATTTTTATTGTAATTTTATCAAAATTTTATTCTTTGTAAATTTGGATTTTTTTGTATATTCATTCTATTCTAGTTTATTCTTATCGATTAATAAGATAGAACTTTTTTTTCCTGTATAACAGCAACGCACTTTTGTACGTAAATTTCTCTGTAACACGGAACTTTCTGGGCTCATGGTTTCTCCGCTTCATATAAACTTATTAGACTTCTTGAAAAAGTTCCGGTTTACCTCAGAGGTGTGACGCGAGATGACTTTGTGTGGAAGCATTAAGTCGCAGTATGTCACAACTGCGAGATAAACAGTTGTAGTTGTGCAATAAAACTGTATAATACAGTAGCTTTTAATACAGGATCTTGAAAACAAGGTTCTTTACAGAAGCTCAGAGAGAAAATCTTACACAGTTTTGGGTTGCAATTGTGTTGGGGTTTTTTTTTTTTTTTTACAGTCATTGTTGTGAGATATTCCACAATGATGAGTTATTATCTCATGACTTATTTATTTCCTCATTTATCTGCAAACTGGGAGTGAAAATCTGCATAATACTGTTCTTAGACATGGCAGAGGTCAGCTTCCATACTGCACTTGTTTTTAAATCTTTGTGCACTATTTTTTTTTTTTTTTTGCCTCATTTAGATTGTATGCGATGTTAAATTCTGTAAAAAAAAAATAAAATAATAATAATAAATAATAATTTATAATATAATTTACATATATATATATATATATATATATAATTTATTATAATTTAAATAATATTTTTTTATATATTTTCTGTATTTTTTGTATATTCTTTATTCTATTCTATTTATTTTCTCACTTTATTCTGTTTACTTTTATTCTATTTACATGTGCTAAAAGTAATTTTTTTTTTTTGTTTTAGACCCATATGAACCCGTACCCCATGTATCTGATATTCATTGTATGAAATTCATGATGTTTCATATTACAGAGAATGGAAAGAACAGACTTTCATCCCCGGGACGAATGTTTTTGCAAGATCGAACTCCTAAAAGAACCGAAAGCTCTGATTACTCCACATGTCCTAGTCATCTCAATCTTTGCTCCGACTTCCGTCTCTTCTGAAGTTCCTCAAATCAACACCAGCTCTATGCCAGAGTTTAATATTAATTTGTATCAAAGGTCATAGGTCATGAATCTAATTCATGAAAAAGTCAGAATGAAATCCAGGAGTGGAGAATTAACAGGCAGGCAGGTTAGAATGGGTGGAGAAAGGTGTCGAATCAAGGAATCAAGGGGAAGGTGTACAGGACAGTGGTGAGACCGGCCATGCTGTAAGGAAGAGACAGGAGTCAGAGCTGGAGGTAGCAGAGCTGAAGATGTTGAGGTTCTCTTTGGTAGTGACAAGGTTGGACAGGATTAGGAAAGAGTACATCAGAGGGACAGCTCATGTTGGATGTTTGGGGGACGAAGTTAGGGAGGCCAGATTAAGATGGTTTGGACATGTTCAGAGGAGGGAGAGTGAGTATATTGGTAGGAGAATGTTGGACATGGAGCTGAGAGGCAGGAGACAAAGAGGAAGGCCAAAGAGGAGGTATATGGATCTAATAAATGAGGATATGAAGCTAGTGGGTGCAAGTGTTGAGGATGCAGTAGATAGGGATAGGTGGAGAGAGATGATTCGCTGTGGAGACCCCTGAAGGGAAAAGACGAAAGAAAAAGGAGTGGAGAACTCTACATGGCTGAATATACGAAGTTTGAGTTGTTGTTGATCTTTCAGATGCTCCCTGTGTGTGAGGGGTTACCACAGAGGACCAACAGGTCCACACAACAACTAAGCACAGGTTTTACGCCAGATGCCCTTCCTGACGCAACCCTCCCATATTATCCAGGCTTGGGACTGGCACGGCATCCAGTGGCTGGGGTTTTGGGCACTGGCTGGGAATCAATGCCTGGCCTTCTGCATGGTAGGTGAGAAACCTTCCAATGCCCCTAATATACAAAGTTTGAGTATAAAATTAAAAAAAAGATCAGATTCTCCCAATTCTTATTTCAACACACCGTTTATTAAAAATTGACTTTTGCATAATTAATTTTCACTTGTACTTCTGTCTACACGGTTTATGTTAATGCGCTCGCTCCCAAGTCTTACTGTTTCCATAGCAACAACAAACACATGGACTTTATAAGGCTTCGTATAAACAGAATAAAGCCTGTGTGTGATTACAGGGTCATTAAGGTCCATTTCCTTCTTTCTATCGGTGTTTATTCCTTGTTATATAATGAGATTTAAAAAATTTTTTGCATTCTCTGAAACAGGAACAACTTTAAGATGGACGGCTTTGTGGTTTCTCAGTAATATGTTGAGGGTTTTTTTGGCTTAAAAATGTCAGAAGAAATAAATAGAAAAAAGGAAAAAGATCGACTGATTATGAGGGAGAACAGGAGCAAAGTTGTTTATCAAAATTTCATCAATTTAGATGTTTATATAAAGGGATAAAAAGTACAATATTTAGTAGATGGTTGTTTGACCACCAGCCACCAGCATTTATTTATTTATTTATTTATTTATTTATTTATTTATTTATTTATTTATTTATTTATTCATGAATTCATTCATTCATATATTTATTTATTTATTTATTGTTTATTTTTTATTTAGAGTTGTTTATATATTTATTTTTGTTTATTTATTTATATACTTTCCTCCCTTTCCCACCTCTATAATACTAAATATTTCTATTTTTATTGTCATTTTATTTTTTAAATAACTTATATTATATTTGTATTCTTTTGTATATTTTTTTTATCCTTTATTCTTGTTTATTTTTATTAATAACCCTGTAAAATGACTGAACAGAAGTCACCGAACAGTTAAGGCGAGAACATCTGTTCCCGAATGCGTGATCCAATTTCCTGTCTGAAGAGCTGTCTGGATGATGTCTTCCTCAACCCGCTGATCAGCGTACACACACACATACACACACTCACACACATACACACACACACTGCTGAAGCGAGGTGCAGAGAGATGGGTAAGCATTAGATATGACTCTGCACTGCTCTGTCTGTCTCTCCAGCAGAACGTCGCCGAGGTCATGTGACTCAGTTACACAGTGTTTTATAAAGTACTGAACACATCATACAACAGCAAGCAGGCTAGACTGCAGATGGAGGTAGAATATCACTGAGAAAAGACAGACAGTGTAGCACTGATTTATGTAAATAACATGCAGCATGTGTGTGTTATTGCATTTTAACTATATAGTATTACTTTACATACAAGAAAAGCATGTAGCTGCCATGAACTCCATTTCCCATCAGCCCCTAGCATGTCACATGACCCAATCACACACAATTGATTCATATGACACCTCATTAACACCAAGGGTTAAGTTTCTTCTTCAAGGTTTTCTTGTGTGTGCCACAGTTTGTGTGTTTATACACACTTATGCACTTGAGGTCCATTTCATGAGCATAGCATTTATTTTCTGACCGTCTGAACGTCCAGACTCGTTTCTGAAAGGTCTGAGCACATCACCACATTGTTTCTGATATATAAAAAAAAATAGCATCAGAAAATGTGTATACTTTTTTACTTTGGAATCTTGTTGCCATGGTTGCACGAGCTGGTCGTCATAGTGATGTTGCTAAATCGTGCAAATCGTGCAGTTAGTGTTACTGATCTGAATAAATCTTCTGGTAAAAAGTTGAAGTCCAGCTTCAACTCAAGGTGAGGGAGGAAAGGATAAACTGGTTGTGGAAGTAAAAGTCTGAATGAAGATGTCAAAAGGAAAAGAGCTCTGTCTCAAATCACTCTGCTTTTAGTCATGAATGAACGTTAGCTAGCGTGACAAATCACCATCAAAAATGTCTACATGCTAAGAGCAAGCTAGCGCAATGCCATTCAAGTCTCAGCTTTAAATTTGTCAGGAATTTAGATCGTGTCTGATGCTAAAACTTCACGTTGTAGCTAGAAATAAACTGTTATGAAGAAATTCTCAATATAAACTCAAATAAAGATATTTGCAGACTTACGCAGAACACCAAAGTAACTTCTTGATCATTCTCCACCTCGTCATGTCTGTGAACGTGTTAATATATAATATAAATCTATTTATTCTCCTCACATATTAGGTCATTTTTCTTCTTTAGGCTTACGGTGTAAAAGGAATAATTTACGATGAAATTTATGTTGCTAATAAAATAAAAGCAAATTTCAAACAATAAACAGCAAAAATAAAAAAAATTTAATAATAACACTTAGAATATAATATTTTAACATAAGCATTGGGTCACCTAATGTGGTCCTTATGCAGTTTAAACAAACAAAAAAAAAGAAAAGAAATGCATGCCTTTGTTTCATAGTTTAGAATAAAATAATTTACTTTTGTTTGATTAAAAAAAAAATTATTTTATTGTGTATTTTAACATAAACTGTGAAAAATTATAATTATTAAGGTACATAAAAGCAACCTTTTATACATTTATTTTTTTCATGCATTTGTTTGTTTACTGGTTTCCAATTTGTTTTATTTACATAATTTATCATGAAATTAAACTTTATGTTAAATACATTTTAACAACAAGCATTTTTATTTAATTATAAATTTATTATTATTATTATTATTATTATTATTATTATTTTATTAATATTATTAATTATATTTTTTAACAACAAGCGTTTTTATTTAATTATTAATTTATTATTAATTTTTATTATTATTATTTTATTATTATTAATATTATTAATTATTAATTTAATTATCTATTGTGGTCCTTACATGAAAATAAATGTTTGATGCATTTATTTTTAATTTCCTTTGTTTAAGATAAATAAATAAATAAATAAATAAATAAATAAATAAAACCCTGAATTTTGTCTATTTTAACACACACATATCTGTGTAATTTTCCTTTTTTTTCTTTCTATTTATGCCATGTATTTTGAAACTATTTTTTATTTTATATTTATTCTAGTTATTTTAAATGATCACATTTATCACTATTTAAAAAATATTTATTACGCCATAAGTTTCAGACCAGCCTGCTACAAATACTTTCCTATTGGTCCTATGCAAATGATATGCAAATGAAGTTGACGTCGACGATTCGTCTCTGCTCCCGGAAGTGGGCGGAGCTTGTGCTCTTGATTCATTCATATAGAGCTCGGAACACAGCAACACGCTAAAGAGAGCGCGTTATAGAGACAGCTCAGGGAAGTGACTGGAGGGTTCAATGTAGGTTTTTAGACTGAGGAAGGCTTGTTTTATTTTCATTTTATTTTAAAAAACCATCCACCGGGGGGAATAAAAACCAAAACCAAAGATAAGTACATAGAAATTCCCAAAATGCTTTGCCATGTAACGCGGCCGGACTCGGTGGTGATGGAGGTGGAAGTTGATGCGAAGGCGAATGGAGAGGATTGTCTAAATAAGGTAAGATATCCTTGTGTTTTTTATCCGCTTTTATTCCTTTATTTTTATTAAAATAACATTTGCACAACTGTCCAGTTATTTCAGGGGAAATGTTAAGATGTGACATCAGTGTGATCTCGTGCAGGAGTCGGTGTGAAGGACGTAAACAAACCTCATTAAAAGCCTTCAGCTCTGGGGTTTTTTTTTTTTTGGGATTAAATGCAACTTTTAAAGGATTGTTTTTAGTATTTTGTTGTTTTTCAGTTATCTAAAATGACTGAATGGTACAATGATCAATTTTATAAATGTAGTTTTAAACAATATGGCACCAACAAAACTCCTATACCTCTATTAGGATTTCCATTAAAATGCTATATATGTGTGTGTGCAATGGAGTGTGAAGATTTTTGCTCAGAAGCTAGAAATCCACATGCATGGTCAGAAATATTGACCTGATCTAAATCAGACACCTTTTCTCATTTTTTTGTTCCTGTTAAACGTGTTGCTCTGGTGGTTGACCGAGGTTACTTTAGTTCATATCCCCTACACCTGCCTGCTGCATAGTTTCATATTCAACACACACACACACACACACACACACACACACGTTGTAGCTCTGCAAGTTCTTCCAGTTAATTAATATTCCTAGACTGTGAGATAATTACGCACTAATATGACCATTCCTGCTGGGTGTTGTGTTTGGACCAACGTGCTTCGCATACCTGAGTCTGAAGATGCCATCCTTGAAATGCCAGCTTCATCCTAATATTTATATACTGACTGGATCTGGATTTTTGTTTTGTCTTTGTCACAGGTATGTCGGAAGTTAGGAATCATCGAGGTGGACTATTTTGGCCTGCAGTTTTCAGGCAGTAAAGGAGAGAACCTGTGGCTGAACCTGAGGAACCGAATCTCTCAGCAGATGGACAGTGTGACTCCCTGCAGGCTCCGACTGAGGGTCAAGTTCTTCGTCGAGCCACATTTAATACTACAAGAGCAGACCAGGTACTTTATCGAGCATGAAGGGAATCCGAATGGGGTTCTCCCCCCCCCCCCCCCCCCCCCCCCAGTGTGTCTTACAGTCTGTAATGAGATCAATGCGGGATAAATCGTCGTAGCACTTTTCTGAATCGTTTTAATAGTAAAAGGTTTTAAATTCAGCGAGCAGGCAGTCTTGCAAGAATATCTTTTAGGCAACTCTACTGAGAAATCTGAGAAAGCGGGAGGAAGAACAAGCCAACATGACTGGCACTTGAGAAAGAGGGGAAGTACAGTACATGTAGTTATTTTAAAAAGCTCGAGTGTGAGCTTCAAAAATGAGATTCTTGTTCTAGACCAAAATCTGGGTCATGTTGCGTCTGAAAAATTCATGTTTCCTAAAGCCTGCTTCAAATATGCATCAGCTATCTGTCACGCTGTGCAAGAACAAGAGCCTGTGAAGTGTTGCTGCTTTTCTTTTTCCGGCAAGAGACAAACGCCCTGTAGTAACCTCGCTCGCTCGGGGTAACTCTAGGTCATCGAGCAGCACGAGGCTCGGAGGCAGCACATGGAAATGTGATCCCTGCTGCAAACCATCTCGTCCCCACCCACCTCCTCTCCTCGCTCTACTTTGTTCCCCTTGTGGGTTTTTTTTGTGGGTTTTTCGTATTTGTAGAGCGCCAGACCGTTTTTGGCTGTAAACTCGCCGGTTCCTTGAATAATTCAATAGGGATTTTTTTTATAATGAAACATTAGTGTGCAGTGTATTGGAGCATATTAGGTTGAATCGAGGTGTTGGGACAAGCCTCGTGTTGTGATGTTAGACGGTGCGAGCGTGTCAGGACGAGATCGTGTCCCGTCTCCGCTGCTGTGGATGGAAGAGCAGGGCATTTATTTTGATGAGCTGTAAAGCAGTTCCTCCTGTGTGACGGAGAGCTTATTACTGTGGGCTGAGCTGGCTGATTACTTTCTGCCCTGTACTGATTATCCTTGTGCTTCTTAACGCTGGATGTTTTAGTTTTTTCGTCTTCTTTTAAAGATTACGTGTCCCGCTGTACCAAAAGATCCCAATAACACAAACAAATTGTACAGTTATAGCACTGTGTGGGGAAAAACAACGTGTTCTCATCCTTGTCGGATTACAGGACGAAGATCCTCTTCCGATAGATTTTTAGAAACAAAAATAGTACGCTCTGTTTGAGCCGGTGTGATCCAGAAATCATCACAAAGTGGCATAAACATGGACTTCTATTGTTCAGAGTGACTGGGTTTTGTTTGCACGTACATGTTTGCATAGTTCTGCCCGGTCCTCCTTTTCCTATTGGTGGATTTTAGACCAGTATTATTGTATGAGCGAAGGCGCTCTATGATTTTAATCAAAACAAATTCTGACAATCATCAAGTGGCTTCTGTCTCAGTGACGCACTAAATCCTCTCGTGATAACGCCAGCACGTCACCTTACATGTTTTCGGACCTGCAATGGCGACTCGTGACCAAGGAATTCTTTTCTGAAATGTTTTTTTCCAGCAGTAAAAAATCAGGCTGAAACTATTAGCGTAAATCCGGCTTTATTTAATAATCGAGGCTGGATGAACTGTTTCTGTACTGTAGGTATTTGGTTAGATGAAATTGACCAGTTTCTTATAAACGTCTCATGATGTCATTTCAGCACACTAGTCCTGCTCACCTCCGGTGTTTATAGCTCGTCATAACCACCTCTCTTTTAGGGACATTTTTCTCGGGAAGGAAAGGGAAGTGATTTGCCCTCTGAAACCCGCTGTACTGTAATCTACTTATTGAGGAACTTTCCTCTGAATTTTTTTTTGCAGAACTCGTATTCTGTCGTTAACACGGATCCCCAGTCTGTTCAAGTGGCAGATTTTTTATTTATTTATTTTTTTTATAGACTCCTGATTGAAAGATGTATGGGTAATAATCCGAGCTGCTCATCTCTCTCAACCCTTTATGGTTTCCAGATCCCTGCAGTGTCGTATTGTGGCTTTGTGATCAGAAAGACAGAGAGACACAGTGAGAGAGACACAGTGAGAGAGACACAGTGAGAGAGACAGACACAGTTAGAGAGAGAGAGACAGACACACAGTTAGAGAGAGAGAGAGAGAGAGAGACAGGCAGGCAGACAGACAGACACAGTTAGAGAGAGAGAGAGACAGGCAGACAGACACAGAGAGAGAGAGAGAGAGAGAGAGAGAGAGAGAGACAGGCAGACAGACACAGTTAGAGAGAGAGAGAGAGAGAGACAGGCAGACAGACACAGTTAGAGAGAGAGAGAGAGACAGGCAGACAGACACAGGTAGAGAGAGAGAGAGAGACAGGCAGACAGACACAGAGAGAGAGAGAGACAGGCAGACAGACACAGTTAGAGAGAGAGAGAGAGACAGGCAGACAGACACAGTTAGAGAGAGAGAGAGAGACAGGCAGACAGA